>NC_051235.1:21371695-21374195 GCF_015220715.1 Pygocentrus nattereri | reverse complement strand
CTCTCTCTCTCTCTCTCTCTCTCTCTCTCTCTCTCTCTCTCTCTCTCTCTCTCTCTCTCTCTCTCTCTCTCTCTCTCCCTCTCTCCCCACACATGTGCTTGTATGCATACACATCACTTCAGTGCCTCTAAAAATATGTTTCACGTTCAGGGGCGTCACAGAAGGAGCTGAAGCCAAGCTTGAATGACATGTCTGTGTCCTGACCAGCATCCATTCCGCTGTCTGCCAATGACATGGCCTTTCTAACTGTGAATCAGAGTAATTATTCCACTACTTTTTACCCCTCAAGGATTTGAGTGCATTTGTTATGCATTGTGATCCATTTTTAATTGCTTTTCCCTGCGTTCAGATCACTCATGCATTGTCCATACAGGTTGGTTGAGTACAGGTATTCCGCTTTTGGTTGGTTGAATTGTTTGCACTGTTGTGCTCTTGCATGTTCGTAGATTCTGTTCTTACCTAGAAACAAATGGCAAATAATATTGGTGGATCTCCGAATTTTCATGAAAACCGCATAAGTGGGTTTTAAGAAGAAATTTCTTCTTAAGAGTTTTCTGAATGAGGCCCTTTGAGTCTTAGATAGGGATGGGTGGTGTGAACTAAAATAATCAAATTCCCCATTAACCAGGCAGATATAAGTAGTAATAAGTAGTTACTTATTATTGTTGTTAAATTAATCATTTAAATTTAATTAAAATTATGTTAAAATAATGACAAATTAATGCAGAAACAGTGTAAATGGAAAACTAAGCTGCTTTTTGCTAAGTTCATAATAGTTGTTTAGGTTAAGTGAATTTATCACTATTTTTTGGCTTACCACATCATCCATGGGTTTTAGACATATTTAAATAAATAAATAAATAATAACAATATCTTACCAATATTAACTTACATACCAGAATACCTGCCACCCCTTATCTTATAATTAATACCGAAATAATAATCCTGCAGCTGAAGGAGGTAAGAAACTCACCTTCTTAAAGGATTAAAACATTTACAGACCCAGACTTCTCAAGGGTTAAAGTGCTCTTTAGGTATTAAGATCAAAGAAAATTTTGTTTTTTAAACATTTCACTGAATATGCAATCACAACATGGCTGTGATTGCAGAGATGTTAACATAATTGTCTTTCTTTTCTTCTGAAATGACCCCTTGGACCCAGGGCTTATGATTTAGTGATCTTAATTATCTTACTTTTCAGCAAATATAAAACTAGTAGTCACTGCAGTCATAAGTCTAAGGAATAGAAGTATGGACCCACATACTCCCTCATAGGATTTAAGGAGTTGTAATGTTAATTATTTCCTAAGCAAATGTAAGCAGAGTACAGAAGTGAACAAATATTTTAGATGGATAGCATCTAGAATATAATGCTTTTTAAAGGCTATTTATTTGTTTGTTTTTTTTTGTGCCTTTTGTTGAATTTTTTTTTTATTTGTTTTTTCTTTTCATGACAACTGACCTCATCTTGTCTGCTAAGCATGTGCCACACTCCTGGCTTAAGGAGACATGCAGCATGAAACCATACCAATGGCATGGCTCACACTCATCCATCAAGAGACACAACACCCAAAAAATATCATTACACCATATGACATGACGACAATGACCCTTGAATAACATGAAGTAACCATATGCCAGAAAGCAGCCGGTCAGTCAGGCTTCACGTTGTGCCAGGCTGGAATGCTCTTGGTTATCCGTGGCTTTTTCAGCCAGAGCTGTGGGTCAAGGCCGTGCATGTGTTTGGACTTCATCTAAGCACAGCTTTTAATAACAGTAGCTGAAAGCAGGCAGCAGTCTGGGCGTCTCCTCACACCTTCTCTCAGTGATTGAACAAAAACGGACCACCTTCAGCCTTGAGCTTCTAAGGTTTCACCTTTTAAAAGCCTTCTTGACGCTAAGACATCAGAAGCTTTGAAGGAAACTGTAGTGACAGAGACGGGAAAGTTGCTCAGTATGTCTCTTTCTAATTGTCATAGTATTGGTCCTTGTTGTACTGATCTCAAAGCTTCAATATGCAAATGAAATGAACAAATTATTAACAAATTAACAATTATTTTACTGTGTTTTGAAATTCCATGATAAATGGAGCAGTAGAAATGTTACAGTGCTCCAGTGAAATAAAATATCTTTAACTTATATTGAAAGTAAGAACATTTTTGCCTTCTCCTCTTGTAGGTAATATTTTGGAGATGCATGTTTTTGTTTTTTTCTTGGACAGCAGTGGTACATTGTAAGACCTATTATAGTCACAATGTAGAGATGGCAGCGATCCAACACTGGGTAGTCTGAGTAGTCCAGGATTACACTTCATCCCTATCTGGGAAACCAATCCATAATGTTTGTTTTCTGACGAATAGTAACTGCTTTTAAGTTGACAAAGTTTCCTGCAAAAGCTGTTTCATCACTCAGATTGAGTCGTTTTTAACCTTCTCATTGCCACATACACCATGGCATTCAATGTTGCTGAGGCATTTATAATACCAGCTGAGTCTAAATG
>NC_051235.1:21324195-21361695 GCF_015220715.1 Pygocentrus nattereri | reverse complement strand
TTTAGTTTCAGTTCATAAGTGAAGCCTTTAGCCACACTCCTGCATTTTAGTACAGTTCCTCATGACTGAGACCACTGTTCCTCATGGCCATGTGGTGAGCAGTTAGATCAGTGTGTAACCTTAAGAATTGTCATTACCATAACATATTCAGCAATGAAATAAAAATTCTTTAGGGTTTATAATGAAAATGATCATGATTCTATATATGTACAACTGCTCAAAACTGTGAATACTAGTCATGTGCTTTATAGTTCAAAATTTGCTTGAATTGTCAATACCAAGGTTGGACAAAATGGGCTTTGGGGTGTACAGAGGGGTCGGTCCTCGAGAGTATGTGGACACTTATACATCACACCCATGTGAGATTGTTGGACATTCCTTTCCAAAACTATGGCCATTAATATGTGCTTGGCTGCCCCTTTGCGGCTATAGAAGCCTCCACTGTTCTGCAGTGGCTTTCCACCACACTTTGGAGTGTGTCTGTGGAAATGTGTTCAGTTAAATAAAAATAAAAAAACACACAATTTGAGATCAGGCACTGCTGTTGGACAAGAAGGCCTGACTCACAATTGACTTTCCATTTCATCTCTAAGGTGTTCAATTGGGTTGAGGTCAGAGCTTTGTGCAGGCCACTGAAGTGAACTCATCAAACCATGTCTCTGTGAACAGGGGCACAGTCATGCTGGAACAGGGAAAGACTTTCTTCAAACTTTTACCACAAAGTTGGAAGCATATAATTGCCTGAAATGTCTTTATATGCCAAAACATTAACATTACCCTTCAGTGGAACCACTGAAACCCAAAACCTGAAAAACAGCCCCAGACCATTATCCTCCCTCCAGTACATTTTTACTATTAGCACCGTATGAATGAACTTTGTCATTGCACATTGTACTCGTACACTTGCATAACGAAATTGAAGTACAAACCCCCTGTTCTCAGTGCAAAAAAAAAAGTAGAAAGAGAAAAATAAGATAAAATAAATATTATACAAATTTACACTCAGCAAAATGTAAACAAAAAAAGACGATTGCACATGACCCATCAAACTTGAATTTTTCCAGTTATAAATTGCACTGGCCCATTGAAATGAACTGTTAATTGCACAGTATGACATTGCACCATAACCCGATCAGTCACATGTTTGTATTAATCAGATCAGTCACATGTTTGTGTTTAACAGAGCTATGGCCCTGTTTTAGTCTGTTTGTCCTTGTTTTCATATAGTAAAGTGTAATTCAACACTCCAGAGAACACATTTCCACTGCTCCAGAGTTTAGTATCGACACCTGGCATTGCACATTTTAATTATAGGCTTGTGTACAGCAGGCATGTGAAACCATTTTGTGAAGCTTCAGACACAGAGGCAGTTTGTAACTCCGTAGGGAGTGATGCAGCAGAGGACAGACGCTATGCACTTTAGCACTCAGCAGCCCTGCTCTGAGAGTTTGAGTGGTCTAGTGCTTTGTGGTTGAGCTGTTGTTCACAATAATAGCACTTACAGTTGACAGGGGCAGATTTAGCAAGACAGAAATGTCACAAACTGACTCGTGGCGAAGGTGGCATCCTATGACAGTGCCATGTTTAAAGTCTCTGAGCTCTTCAGTATTCCTCATTCTGGTGCCAGTGTTTTGACTATGGAGATTGCATGATTGTGTGCTTTTGATTTCAGCCTCTTTTTAGCAATGGGTTTGGCTGAAACATCTGAAGTTAATAATTAGGACGGGTGTCCACATAGTTTTAGCCATATTGTGTTTTTTTTAAATGTCTCTGTACACAGCCACTGAAATACTATCTCTAATATTAGAAAACAAATTAATCTGTGCCATGTGAGTATATAAATTTAAAATTAATGTTTCATATGAATGTGATTTGATTTTTGCTCAACTAATGGTTTGTCATATTAAGTGACTTTATGAAGTGTGCCATTATTTTAATTCTTTAGAGGAGCAAAGACAACAGGCTGGTAATTTCTGCTTTTGTTCAACACTGATGCTTTCTTGCTCTTTGCTGAACTGGTCAGTATAATCTGATGTGGACAGAACAGTCCAGTTACTGAGAATTGAATCTAGATTATAGACCAGGTTAAAAAAGCCAGTAGCAGTTTATCAGTGCAGTTTATTTCATACTATGGCATTTAAAAGACTCTTAGCAAACATCTTATTGTTATGTTGTATGCCTAATATGAGAAAAGATGTGCAAGGAAGTGCAAGGAGGAATGAACATTTGGTATGGGAATGAGATCAAGTAACTGCACAAGAGACAGTGAAAGTTTTAGCAATGCTTACTGTGTAGCTTGTGAGACAAAACTGTGCTCAATTTGCCACATGAACTATACTGAGCAATTTTTCTGCTGCTTCTAGTTCTGGCGCAGATTTCCACAACAAGGACAGATTTTCCTTCTTGTAGGTTAATCAGCAAGCTGATTTTCCTCATACACACATGCATGGTTTGCAATAAAACAATATAAAAATATTTATCATTTATATCATTTTAAATATTTTTAGATATGGGACAAAAACTTGAGTGGCTATCAGAATACTTAGAGGGGGCACCCACGTAAAGTCAAACTTCTAACACACAATTATTGGTTATTTGATAAATTTAACATAAAACATAAACATAATGTTATTTGTGCTTTTTCCAATATGTTCAGCTGAGAAACCGGGGAGGTGTATGTGTGTGTGTATGTATGTATGTATGTATGTATGTATGTATGTATGTATGTATGTATGTATGTATGTATATAACAATGATGTTTGAACCTGGCGCAATATATACACACATAATATAAGCAACTGTAGGTTATAATATTCCAAAACTGATACCATCAAACCTTTAGATCAAAGTTTAACAGCACCCTGATACATTTTTAAAACCCCTAATATAAAATATTGCTGAGGGAGAAGGAGAGAAAGATGAAGAGGAAAAGCGTGAAAGTTTCAAGAGTGATCAGGGAAGGAGGGAGCGGGTTGTAGAGTGGGTTATGGTGTTGCAGCGGCAGTGAAGCAGCAGGTGATCAGACTCTTCTGGGAAATCGGAGCCATCCAGCAGGGCCTGTCTTTCTCCCACCTATGAGGTGTTTCAGCTGCAGCAGCAGGAAAGCGTCACGCACACAGGAAACTACAGATCAAAGCCAGAAGAAGGAGAAAGTCTTGCTTACGAAACTCTTTCAGTACAACTCCATTTGTAGAGGAAAGCCTTATCAGTGCCCTGTCACCGACTGGAAGGGAAGAAACACATTAAAGAGGTCCTATGAAAGCTAGCAGCATGTATCCCCTGCTCCTGAAGTGCACTGGAAGAAATCTTAATGTTGTTGACAGTTCTGCATTTACAAGTTGAATTTCTCTCTTGTGAAGTCTAGATCTTTTTCATCCCCTGTGTTCTGTAAATGTCCATGCATTTACCAGCACTGTCCAGACTGAAATTAGTAGAATATATTCACAGAGATCCTACATGCCAACTCTCAATGCTGATTGCATGGAATGGTTTTAACCTTGGTCGGATAGCTGCATGTAAATGAATGCAAATGACTGCATCGTCAGCGCTTCGTGAGGAGTTCTGCTAATTAAGTTTTCAGTGCTTTATTGGTTTGTTTGCACATCTGTCGGTGTATTTAGCTCTTATTTAAAAAAAAAAAAAAAAAAAAAAAAACACCCCTTGTTATGACCGTGCAGCCTTGCTGCAGAAGTGTAATCATGGCTCTAGACTTTCTTTTTGCGGAGGCTCCTGGCCTTGGCTGAACTGCATTCTCATGAATACAGTCTAACACTTGTGCCTTTGTGGGGAGGAAACCGTGAAATGATAACTAACATTTGGCTTCATCTGTATTCACAGCAAAAGAGGCAGCCAGGATGGAACAGAAAAAGAGACAGGTACTACAATACACTTTACACTGCAACTTGACATTCCTCCAGAAAATACCACTGTTCGTCACCTGGCTGATTAATAGTAGAAGATGAATTTAACATCTATATTCTTTTAAATTACCGACTGTCCTTTCTCAGTTCTGCAGGTCTTTGGAATGTTTATTGTATCCTGTTGTGAGAAAATAAGTGCAGATTCTTTGCACATACTGCTGTCTTTTGCCCATTCATTATGCTACCACCTGAGGCAGGCTGTGCAGAAGGACAATTAGCTAGAACAGCTGGGCATGGATTATGCTGGCTTATGTCCTCTCCTAATATTTTAATGAGAGGTTAGTGATAGGAGGTAGTGTAATTATTGCTGTAATTGTTTGCTGATTTAAACAGCTGTGTGAACTTTTCAGCTCTGGCTATTATTCCCTCTGCAGTTTTATAGCATTAGATAGGAATGCTATGGTTTAGTATGGCTTCTTATTAAAGTAAGCAGGTTTACTATTGACACTATTGTTGGTGATACAGATTGGTTTGGATTTAATGTCTATGTTTGAAAGCAGGTACTGTGCAATAAAAAGTGAAGCTGATATTTGCTGCATCAAGCACTGCAGTGTCCCAATATATTGTTCTGCACTACTGCCCTCTAGTGCTGGTGAAAAAAACTGAAGCATATATCCCCTTTTTCAGGACTCTCAGGAATACAGAATAACACAGCCTCAATTATAGCTTTCCACCATAGTGACATCTAGATGCAAAATGTATTTGTTATTCCTCAGTCTCATTATAAGATTTGTGATTAAGTCACTGTTGGCAGAGATTTCCACCCACTGAGCTGTTGATGTTCTTCCTTCCTGTCTCTGCAGCTGTCTGTGGATGCGGCCTCTGAGACATCGTTTAATAGGGATCAGATCATTCACGTAAGTGGAACAGTTTTCATTTACCTATTGGATTTTTGGGGCTTGCAATGCAAATCTGGCTAAATTTGAAGGCTGTGATTCAGCTGAAGTCTCTTAAGGACATTTCATCCAACGATTTACTCCATGGCTAACTTTCTGTGTATTTTGCTCTTCTTTTCCCAGGACCTGGAGAAGCAGAATGAAAGCCAACAAGAAACCCTGAGGAAATATCATCAGGAGCAAAGGGCTCTGCTGGACAAAGTTAACATGCTGCAACAGCAGCTTAGTCAGGTGCACACAAAAAATCCTATGTTAAGTGCTTTAGTGGGTTATTATAGATGGTTGTCCTCAGGCCCCCTACCTGACATAGCAGAATAATGTTCCCTTAGCATGAATCTCTGTCAAAATAGCTCTATAATATCTGGGACTCATGTTCAGCACTGTAGTTACTAATTGCAGTTCCCTTTATTTCATCCCTGTTGCAGGAAAAATCGATGGTGGAGGACATTCACAAAGAGGTAATTTGTCTGTTTTCTAGACTCTCAATAGCTCATCTCTGAATTATAATTTTAAAGCAATCACAAAAAGATGGTTAATTGAGACTCCTCTTATTTTCACATCTCTCTGTGCTGTTTAGAAAGAGCAACTGAAACTCCTGCTTTCCACCAAAGAGAAAGAAGACGGAGCCAGGGCTACAGAAACTGTGAAGGTTCAGCTTCGGAGCCATCTGGTAAGTGGTCAGCCAGGGCAAATGGAGGCAAAATGCCCAAAACACCTTTATCCAATGAAGTTTGTGAGTCTCATTAATAAATCTGCATGTTTTTACTTTGCAGGGAGATTACTCAGGCCAGTCTGTGATTAAAGGTGAGCTTGTCACATGGAGTGTAGACGTGACATGGTTTAACAGGCCTACTGAGTTTTGGTCAGAAAAGTAATTGATTTTTTTTTTCCTGTGCAGGAAAGGAAAATGTCCTTGTCAGGCAGTCTCACAGTGTGGATTCAGCTCAGGTGAAGTCATTCGCACAGTAACTTTAATTTTATAATCTGTGTTTGTTTACTTTTTTAACCTACAAATTATATTACATGAACACATCTTTGGAGAGATTTTTGCTATAGGAATATTATAATTAGCATAGCAGTAGACCAGCATGGTCTGCTCAGTAATTCAATGCTGTCCTGTCTGTGTGTGACCGTGTACACTGTATGCAGACACAGTGTGTCCGCAATATTAAGCTTAAGGGAGATGGAGACCTTTCTATCTTGTTTTATTCCGTCACCTGCAGTGGGCGAAATGTTTTTATGATTCATTGTTTTTAATCTCTATGAGGACTTTCTCAATTTGGATCAACTTTTTGAAATTGGAAATCATCTACGTCAGATGTCTGAAGGCTTTTTTCTAGTGAAAATGTAGTTGGAGAACATAAGATCTGTGTTCAGACTTGTCCTAGTGAAGGTGACTTTCAAGATTTGGCATAATTAGGTGAAGGAAAAGGCTTAAGTCTGCTGATAAGCAATCAGATTGGAAAATGCTGAACCCTGCTTTATATGTAATTAATTGAGACATGCTGCTAACTCTTTAAACTTCTAATGTGTCATTTGAAATTTATCTCTGCGCAGATTTTGCAGCCTTTGGTTCAGTCTCGTTCCATGTCCCGGCCTTTGGAGCTCTCTCACCCTGTGTCTGGAACTCCTAGTGAGGTGGACACTCTACGGCAAGAGCTGATCTGCACTCGTAAAAAGCATGATGCCACACAGGAAGAGGTAAGCCGCCTGCAGGCAGCACTGACACGGAAGATGTATGAGTGTGAGGAGCTGGCTAGAATCCGTGAGGAGGCCAAGCACGAAGCAGATCAGCAGATCAAGGAGCTGGAGGGGGCACTGGGAGACGTGCAGAAGAGGATGCTGGACTCTGAGGCCAAGGTCAAGCAGCTGCAGGCCCACGTGGTGGCTGTGAAAGAACACCTCGGCAACCAGATGGTGGATGACCTCAAAGCTCAGCTTGGCGAGGTCAAGGCCAAATACGAGGGTGCGTCAGTTGAGGTTGGCCGGGTTAGGAACCACCTTAAGCAGAGTGAGAAAGCCTTGGAAGAGTACAAGAAGAGCGAGGGTGTCTTGGCTCAAGAGGTCGAGAAGATGACAGCTGAGCTGAATGCAGTGAAAGAAGAGCGTGAGGTGATGGCTGAAACCCTTTTAGAAATGGAGGCTCAAGTTAAAGAAGCAGAAGCCCGTCTGGCAGCCATGGTGCCTGGGGAGAAGTTTGACAACATGAAGAACCTTCTGACCAATGCTGTGGATGAAAAGGAGAGGCAGCTAGCCGAGCTGAGGGACGACTATGACCGTGTGCTGGAGGAGGTGGCAGAGCTCCACAGGGAGGCAGGTGGCCGGGATACTGTCCCGCTTCAGGAGCATGAGAGGGTCAAGGCTACCCTGGAGGAGCAGGGTGCCATCCTGAAGAAGAAGCTGGCTGATGTCACCTCCAAGTGCCAGTCACTGATCTGTGAGCTGGAAGAGGGTGAGGATGAGAAGGAAATTCTCCGGGAAGAGCTGCAGGAGCTCACACAAAACCTCCAGACTAACTTCATTCCTGTTGACTCTCATGAAGAAGTGAAAAAGGGCCTGGAATGTGCCATGGAGGAGCTGAAAGAGCAGCTGGAGGAGACAGAGATGCGTCTAAAGAGAATCCAGGAGGAGAAGATCACACTCTCTGAGAATGTAAACAACCTAAAAAGCACTCACATGCCCCGCGAAAGGTATGAAAGCGAAGTGGCTGCGCTGTCTTCTCATAGCGCAGAGCTGGAAAAAAACTTGGAGACTCTCCAGAGGAAGTTCCAGGAAAAAGTGAAGGAGCTTGAGGTTGTGTCATCTGAGAGTACATCACTGAAACAGAGTGTGGAGGAAGAGTTTGTTAAAAAGGAAGTGCATGAGCAAGTGCAGACAGAGTTGGGTGAAGCGTTGGAGAAGGCCAAGGCTGAAATTGCTAAGTTGGAGAAAGATGGAGAAGTCAGAGAGGAAGAGCTGAGGAAGGTGAAAGAAGGATGTGCTAAGTTGAAAGAGGAGTTTAAGAATGTGCAGGAGAAATTAGAGAAGGACTATGTCAGCCTTGTTGAACACGAGGCAGCGACAAGTAAGTTAGACAGTGCTTTAGCTGAGGCACGTAAGAAAACTGATGAAGCTTTCTCCAAATATCAGTCTGCTCAAGAAGAGAACTCAAAACTTCACAAAGAAATTGAAGATCAGAACACAGAGCTGGACACAATTCAGGAAGCGATTCATTCCAAGTTTGTCCCGCTCACTACCGTAGAGGAAAAGGAAAAGACTTTTAATGCCTCTTTGAAAGACATGAGAGAGAAACTAGCTAAAGTACAAGAGAAATATGATCATGTGAAGGCTGACATGGAAAGTCAGAGACAGGAGAAGGAGGCTATGAAATTAGAGATGTCTTCTGTGCAGCAGAAACTGGAGACTAACTTTGTGTCCAGTGAGAAATATAGGGAGGTGGAGGATGACTATAAAGGCCAGGTGGAGAATTTGAGTCTAAAGCTGGTGGAGCTGGAGCAGCAATACATGGAAGTGACCGTGCAGAGAGCCGAGCTGGAAGAACAGAATGCGCTGTGCACTGCTGAAATCCAGAGCCTTCAACGGCGTCTGGAGAGCGAGTTTGTTCCGCTGGAACAGTTTGAGGCCTTGCAGCACTCGCTGGGATCCAGCTTGCAGGAGGCACAGGCTGAATGTGAACGGCTCAGAGAGGCCTACAATCTGGAAGTTCAGCATGTCCGAGAGTTGGAGAGAGATCTGCAGAGCCGCAGTAATGATGGTGTAGCAAGAGAAACCTTGGAGAGGGAGGTGACTGAGCTCCGACTGGCCCTGAGAGAGGAGGAGGAGACCAGCGCCCAGAGGGCTGAGGACGTTGCCACCCTGCAAACAGAGCTGCTCAGAGCAACACATGCCTTGGATGACCTTCGCAGCCATGAAGGTCAGGTGGCTGAGCTTCAGGCAGAGAAGCAGAGACAGGAGGAGGAGGTGGCTGAGCTCAGTGATCGGCTCTTGGGCCTGGAAGATCAATGTGAGGAGCTGTATAAGGAGCTAACTCGAGCCAGAGAGGGAGAGAGCAAGGCACGGATAGAGACGGAGAGCCTCCAGGCGAAAAGCACCTCCATCGAGAAGGAGATCCGAGAGTTGAAGGAGAGATACGATGACTCCCTCAGTACCATCGGAGACTTGCAGAAGAGGATTCAGGCCTCCTCGGAGCAGACCGAGGCCAAAGACAAAAGGGTGAGTATTACAGTGTGGAAATTCATGTGAAATCACCAGAGGTCTCCCGAGTGTCCATTGCAGATTTGCTAAATACCTTCAGGAAATAATCATTCTGCCATAGAGCCAGTATGAACAAAAAAATGTAGGCTTGTATTTATTAGTTTCTAAGAGGCTTTAAAACTGGCCATTGCTGTAATTTTTGCTTTTAAAGCCTTATTCAAATAGCCATCTGGACTGAAACACTCCTTATAACTTTGAAGTGAATGGGAAGGCCAGCCTTCTGAATAGGCAGACACATATGAATGTGTGGGTTTTTGTGACCTTACCGTTGGGTATTTTGCCACAGCATGATAGCAAGAAAACTTTAGAAAAAGCTAAAAGAAGACTGCATATTGAATTTTGAAAGGAAAATAATTGAATAAGCAAAATGTTTTTTAGGATTACAGAATCATAAAAAAAGTAAACATCACATTAAAAATGGATTAAAATAGAGAAAAGTAATCTCAGCAGGTCATCATGTTCACACAAAATATAACCTCACACACAAAGGCTTAACTAAGTCAAAAGCTCAAAGAAAATCAGCCAAAGCGGTTTTGTCAAAACAGTTATACTTTTATGTAGATTATATGTAAAATAGACAATCTATGTACTCAATTGCAGATTCATTGTTACAAATTAAAACGGCAGTTGTGCAAACTAGATGGCCTCAGAAACAAAAACTGAACACAGTGTCATTGGTGAAATTCGGATAAGGCAGTGTCTTAATGACATCAGCAAGAGTCGTTCTCAGTAAGGCTAAGGGCCTTGAAGGTTCCCAAATGGTCACCTTTCACCCAGTTATACGATGATGGAAAAACCCTGTTCGAAGTCCTCTACCACACACTGTAAAACATAATATTGGCACCATTATTGCTTCATCACAAAAAGGTGGGATAATATTGAATTGGAAACAGAAAAAGGAGTGGTCAATGATGGTTACGACCAAAAAAACAACTAAATGTTATGTAAAAATGTGATTTGTCATGGTTCTTTAAGGGTCTTTGGTTCTAAGAAAATGGTTCTATATAGAACAATCAGCATTCAATGAACACCATGATTAAAGGTGATAGACCCTTTTTGAAAGGGGTTCCATATAGCATCAAAAAGGGTTCTTCAGTTTTGTCAGGCCTAACATCATAAAAACAGAAGAACCATTTTTGGTGCCTTATAGAACCAATTTCAAAAAGGTTCTAGCACATTCTACATCTATCTGAAGAACCCTTTCATCACGCAAAAAACCCTGGAATCATGCAAAAGGTTGTTTGTGTCCATGATTATGTGCAGAACCATTTTCAGTGTTGAAGAACTGTCTTTTCTAACCTAGTCTTTGCATTTTTGCAAATAAAGAGGGTTAATAATCAGGGTACACCACAAAAATGATATATTTTAAAATGAAATTGAGGCCTCAGTCAATTTATGTCTTTAATGTCTTTATGATTCCACTTCACACAACATACTGCCCTGAGGGGTTTCTTCTCCCAAGTTACCTTACATTGGAAAATTTGAGCAGTGTATACATGCATGCTAACGAATTCTTTTAAAATTTGACATTTCCATTGTATGGGCATGTCAACCATAAACAAATTACATTAATATTTGTATTAACATAATTTATACATTTTAGTTTGAATATGACAGGACGTTTTTCATGAGAAGACGTATTAGTGTCATACGCCTCATTTTACAAAAGACAAAATAAATTACAGATGTATTACATAGTGTACCATTACAAAAAGTAGTATAAATCTGTCTTGCAAGATCAGAGAAGAAAATAGAACATCAGAGAAGGAACAAGATGTGCAGGTAATATTTATGCACCCTCATGGTCCTGCTACGACAGTTGGTCTTTGACAAGATATCTTTTGAGTCCCTCTAGTGCATATTATGAACATCATGCCCCACTTACATCAACTGGCAGGGATTGTAACTTCTGAAGTGGTGGAGTGCTTTATTCAGTCTCTTCAAAGAGACAGTATTTCACCATTGCCTTTGGTTTTTATGCCACTGTACTTTGTTATATAGTAAGACTGGGCACTGCAGAATTTGCTCCAGCATAGATCAATGGATTATTTGAATACGGAATACATGATCAAATGCATATTAGTGATTATAATGTGTAGTCTGTCATTGTTCATGTCTTTTGTAACATAAGGTACATTTGACACTTTCAGATATATAATATGAGTCAAGATCACATTTCGTTTATTTGAAAATAAAATTGTGCTATTTGTAATAGTATTTAGTGAGAGCTGTTATCAGACACAAGCAATATGCATTTGAAATGTAGGGTTTTTTTTTCCTTCATTTATAAAGACACATAAACTAGAAACATGCGTTATTGTACAACAGATATAGTTTGCAAAAGTATACTGTATCTGATGTGCTAATATAAATGCTAAAAAAATAAAGATAAAGCCTAAAAGTTTGCTCATAGGCTATGGGGCACAGTGATATTGGCTCATATTCATCAAAGTTGTATATGATCTAATCTGATTGCAAAGTGGTTGTGTAAAAACTTTACAGGTGGTTTTAATTTTCACCAGTTTCATCGTTTTGCATGTATATGTGATTGAATTCAAGTCTTGTAGAAGTGAGTGAAATATTTTGTCAACATAAATGCTTAATTTGCTGTTAAATACTCAAAAATTATCAATGTGATGACTTCAAAAGTAGAAAATAACCAGGATTGATTGATTGCACATGGCCATATGCTTTTGCTTTATACTACTAACCACGGCGCAAAAGTTCAAAACACAGTAAATCCTTCTTGAATACTGTTATAATATAATATTGCTGAAGTAGCCGCTGTTTTATCACACTACTAAATCACTTCATTCTGCAGTCTTAAATAAATCAAGCCGTTTTGGTAATTTCACACATTTATTCTTTTCAGTCATTGTAATTTTAATGCTGTAAAGCTATTTAGCTGCCAGTAGAGGACGCAGTGCATTTCTGGTTTCAACCCCATGAAGAAGTAGGCATAGTTCATGAGCCTGCTGAATGTTTTTGTTGCAAGTAATATGTAAACAATCTAATATCCACAGTTTTCCACTTACCTTAGATGTAGTTGATCAGCCAAGGTATGTTTGGTGTGCAAACTGTATTTCTTTAGTTTAGCGATGCGGCTATAAGGCAAGCATTGCTAACAAACACTAGACGATAAATGTTTTCTCTAAATACATCCCCAAAGCTTTCTCAACCTGCTTACACCACATCCAGGTAAGCCACACCGACTTTTTGATGTGGTTTAGAGCACAAAATGACTTACTGTGAACAATAAAAATGAACAAAACTTCACAGTGTAGCATGATGCTGCCAGCAGCCACTTCACACATTTTTAAAGTTGAACCACTCAAAATGTGGTTTGAGTGAGTTCAGAGAATTTGTGGGATGAATTTACAAAAAAAGATTTGGGTGACTGTTGGCTTCTAGTGTTTGTTAGCAACACTAGCCTTGTAGCTCCAGGGCTAAACTAAAGAGACACAGTTTGGACACCAGACATATCTTACCTGGGCAACTACATCTGGGTATGTGGACAATGTGTAAATTTGATGTTCCACAAAACTCTTTCTTTAAGCATATCCAGGATGGCACAGTGCTTCTTCCGAGGGCTGTTGATTTAAGGTGGATGTTTGTTTTTCCTTTTTTACTGTACCGTGCTAGATTTCTTATTAAATCCAGGGGTGTTCAAGAAATATACGTAATTATTTTACTGAAAGAAGCTTGTTGACATATTTTGAAGTTTATCTTCTAAGCTTTTTGAAATATAGAAAGTGTCCTGGTTGCAGATTTTCATAATCCAGTGTGTGCAACAAACTGAGCATGTTCTTAGAATGCGGCATGTATGTTTTAACTATGCATGTCTCTGTCAGATCACAGAGCTGTTGGCGGACGTGGAGAGACTAAAGCAGGCTCTGAATGGCCTGTCCCAGCTGGCCTACACTGGCAACACGCCCAACAAGCGACACACACAACACATTGACACACTCCAGGCGCAGGTCAAGAGCCTCCAGCAGCAGCTGGCTGTGAGTAGATCTCCCTACTAAATGCTTGTAATATGCCTGCCTCAGCCTTCAAATACTCTGTCACATCAAACTGAGTGACCCAGCCTTCACAGTGAAATATATGAGTATCGACCTTAAAGTGGTGTGATTGATTACACTGTAAAAGAATGAGGAAATAACCATATCAGTCGATACAAGTTGGACTTTGGCTTTGTCCTTGGATACCAATAATGTACAAGCTGAACATTTAATCTTCATTAAAATGTTAGCCAGACAGATTATAATGCTGTATAACCTTTACATTGAAAGCCCTCTGGCATTCAAGTCATATATTTTGTGTCTGAATGAGTCACCCGTGTGAAACTGGGGCAGGAAAACACCAGAAGCTGGATTTGACAAAAAAACAGCTCCACTTATTGAGTTTCTAAACTTTTTTTTTTTATTTGGATGTGTATGTTGCTGAGTTTGGGCCATATGTAAAAGCATTTTTAATAAAGAGGGATGTTGTATGGATGGATGTTAAAATACTCGTATCTTAATATTTCCTGTACATATTTTCCCCCTGACATCCTCTTACAATATTTGAGTGGTGTTATTCTTACATGACCATTTTCCAACCTCAGTAATCGTAGAATTAAACAGGATTTTACTGAGCTTTTTAAGATTAAATGACCCCTGCGCTGATTGGCTGCCCTGTCTTATGTCCCCTTTAAAAAATAACCCATCTGAAACAGTACCTGTACCTTCAGTATGAATGGGCTGGTGTAGGCTAATAAGTGATTTTTTGTGGTGTCACATCAGCAAAGAATTCAAAGTTAAAAAAAAAAAAGTTTCTGTATATGAGCTGTCTGAACTGGGGGGTGAATAGTATGTTTAAAAAATATTGTTTACACACACATCAAATATATTTAAAAAACATCAGTTTTCTGTTATTGTGGGCTTTGTAAAACTATTATTTCATGCCAGGAAGAATCATTTTTAAAACATTTATATTGCAGACATATTATTTCTAGTCTTTTTTCTCTTAGTCAATTTTGAAAATAAAATGGTTAATAATAAGTACATCACTAAAATATATATTTTAAAATAAAGTTGAGGTCTCAATCAGTTTATGCCTTTATGATTTTACTTTATGCAGGATGTTGCCCTGAGGGGTTTCTTCTTGAACAATATTTACCTACATGTTTACGAATTATTATTATATTTCCTTTATATGGGTACTTTACAATAAAGTTTAAAAATTGTCATAGCACAACTACATTTCAACCACATATTACTTGTGTTTATGCATACAATGACTTTATATTAACATAATTTATACACTTACATAATTTATGTTAACACTATGTACTTATGTACAGTTTAGTTTACAGTGTGATGTGAAGTTGGATGGTATGTTTGAAGGTGAATAGTATGTTTTGAAACATTGTTTACACACAACATTAAACTTATTTTAAATATACAGTATGGAAAATCTCTATTCTCTATGGTTATCAGGTTTGTTTTTTTCATGCTATGTAGAATTGCTAGTGCAAATGCAGCTCGATGAACTAATGTATAGAGTGAAAGAAGAAGAAAATTGGCCTCCTGCTGTGCTCAGATCCTCAGACATGAGGATAATAAAGTTCACACAAACATACTCACACTCTCTGACTCACATTCTTTTTCTTTCTGTCTCACACATTCACACAGGCTGGAACAGCTGCAGCCATTGCTTTCATTATGAGTGAGGCACAGACGTGTACACAGCAGTGAGCTGTCTACTCATAATGGAGTTCATTAAGTACCCTGACTGTCTTATTTTATTCTTACTGTTATAGGATGCTGAGAGGCAACATAGAGAGGTGGTTTCAATTTATCGAACTCATCTTCTGAGTGCTGCACAGGTAATTGTGTGTGTGTGTGTGTGTGTGTGTGTGTGTGTGTGTGTGTGTGTGTGTGTGTGTATCTTTCATGCTACATTGGTAACAGTTTTCATGCATTTCCAAACTTTTTTGAATTTAGATATGGATGTTGCTGAGTTTGTCCCATGTATGTGAAAACCTTTTTAATTGAGATGGATTTTGTATGGATGGATGTTAAAAACACAATGGTAAAATATAATGAACATGTATTATGCTGCCATGTTCTTTTGCTGTTAGGTCACTTTCTGAGATACTCTGATCACTTTTAGTACTCTGAAAAACCTGTCAATATCTGTAGCAAGCACATTTGTAGTCTACACTCTTGTGTTAAAAAAGGCCCTCAAAGAGTTCTTTGAGCGATGCCGTAGAACAACTCCTTTTTGTTACCTAAAGAACCAAAAAGTTTGAAAAAGAGATATGAGTGTGAAAACCTGTTATATATCACTCAGCTTTTCTTCCTAGAACCCTTACATTATCTTCACATACATCTCATATGCAAATCACAATTTCAAAAAAGGGTGGGACAGTATGTGAAATGCTAATAAAAACCGAAAGCAGTGAATAGTATTAAATTCAATATAAAACTGACTTAAACTGAAAAAATATGAAAAAATATTTGATATTTTGCATTAGAAGTTTTTTTTATTGATTTTTTTTTTTTTGTTTGTGTTCATTCCAAATATGTCTGCAAAAAAAAATAAAAATTAAAAATGCAACTTTGTACAAGAGCATATCTTACATCACCTTTACTTTTAACAACACTTAATTGTCTTGGGACTGAAGACACCTATTGATCAAGTTTTTCAAGTTGTTCTTTGTCTTTTTGACATTTTTCCATTGTACAAATCTTTAGCTTCACAACCATGCAGGACTTCATTATCATATTTTGATTTTCATAATATGCCATACGTTTTCAGTGGGAGACGGGTCTGCCTTGCAGGCAGGCCACTCTAGCACACTTCAATTACTCTGCCATGCTGTTGTAACATATCACTGTTGTCTGAAGAAAAGCTTGTCCAAAATGGTAACTTTACAGGAAAAGGAAAAAAACCTACTTTACTTTTAACGTAAGTCAGTGGAACCAGACTTTTTTCCACATCGTTTTGGGCCGTTTCTTTTGGTCCGTTCATCATGTAATTTGCACACAACGTAAAGAACAACAGACAATTTCAAATTATGTCAAAAACTGAAAAATGGAGATAAAAGGTTTTCTTTCAACAGCAGCGATATGTAGAATATGGCAAGTTGAAATGCCATATTTGATATGTGATGTGTAGAATATGGTGTTATGTTGAAATAAGCATGGATGTCCCTGGAAGAAAACAAAAAACTCTAGAAAGCAGCATATGTTGCTGCACAATGTGTACATATCTTTCAGCGTTAATTGTGCTGCCACAGATATTCCCTCTGCCATGGGCATCCATCCCCATACTGTCACAAACCCTGGCTTTTAAGCTACTCTTAATGGCCCCTTTGTTTCTTTAAACAGTCTGAAAGGTTAATTCATCAGATCACAGTACACATTTCATTTGTATGTCAATGCATCTCAGAAGAGCTCTAGCCCAGAGAAGCCAATGGCTGGATTTTGTGACACGCAGTGTTTATTGATGGCGGTTTGTCAAGGTATTCCTGTGCCCATGTGATGAAATCACAGAGGAATGCTTGTAGCATGTAGAGCAGTCTGAGGGACCGAAGTTAACGGGTATTCAGTGGTGGTTTTCGGCCTTGCCTTTTTCATGGAGAGATTTCTCCAGATTCCCTAAATCTTCTAAAGATAGTATACAATGTAGAAAGTGAAATACCTTGCAATTTCTCATAACTCACTTTTGGATGGCTCCCAAGTGGCACAGCTGTCTAAGCGTTGGCCTATCGTGTGATTAGGGGAGTCCTAACTAGCACGTGGAATTGGAGATGACTAAATTGTGGAGAAAATTGGATAAAAAAAAAAAAACAAAACAAAACATGAAGATAAGGTAAAACATGAAATGTCTTTGTACAGTTTCTTTGATGTTGAGGTAAAAGTGCATTTACAAATCGTTGCTTCCCATTTCTATTTGCGTTTCACAGCCATAAGTGGTTCTTCTGTTGTGTAGAATCCTCTCTAATACCCTTATTTTTAAGTGTGTAGCACTGATTACCATTGACTGTTATTTAGAGATTTTTCCCTGTGATTAGCATAACTGAAAACCTGCTGATTAAAAATGTTTTCTTTTTTGTTGTCCTGAGTCAACAGGTTTTGCATTCTAGCACTATTTAGCTGTGATTATTGGTTGTATGCCACAGATATGGCTGCTAGAGATTAGGTTAAAAACGTGTTCTGTCAAAGAACCACTGAAAAATACATTAGGGAACTAAATGTGTTCTTCCATTCCGTTACTCCAAAAAACTTTTTGTTTAGTTTTTTTTAAGCAAATCAACATGGTTGTTAAAATCAGAGGTAGCCTTGTATGAGGGGCAAACTTAAAAAGCACCTGAAAGTGAATTCCCTCAGACTGTCTGACTGCCTGTTTGTATCCATTCTGCAGGGTCACATGGATGAAGACGTCCAAGCAGCCTTGCTACAGATTATCCGAATGAGGCAGCAGTTTGTGTGCTAAAACCCAGCCTAAAGGCACTACTGGCTCAAATCCACCCTTCCTCTGTAGGTTTACAATAAGACAAAGCCATGCCCTCGTTCAGTCAGAACGCATTCGTGGAATTAGAAGTGTCCTCCCCTCTGTGGGTCTGTGCTTCAGTAGAATCAAAACCTTTTATGGCTTTGTAGTGATAAGGAGCATTGGCAACAGCAGCTGCAGAATTGTTTCTAAGAGAGGCTGTTATTAGGCCTACTTTACACCTAAAAATGAGCAGTGGAGGAGTAGTTTAGCTCTGAATGTTAACACATATAACGTTTGGCTGGCAATTGTACTCCAGAGTGGCGTAATATGTGGCTAAGAGAAGTAATTTGTGCTGTAGGCCGTCAGTGTAGACTGAGTGCTAGCCTCAGAGGTTTATGCTGTGTTATGCCAGGTTTTATGTTGTTCACCAAGTAATGGCGTCTCATTTATATCCTATTTTTCTCAATGGAATATCCTAGAGCATAAAAACAGATGATGTCCATATTTCCCAGGCCTGGCCTCTCCTTGTCTCTATATAGCTACTTATTTTAGACACTTAGTCTTTGCTATAATCTGCAGTCAGGGAGCAGGTCTCCTACCTCTGTTGTAATGGGTACTGGGAACAAACAGTCGTTTACTAAGGTCCAAACAACACATCACAAAAGCAGCATGGTTAAATTTACATGACTTGAGCTGGCCTTAGGTGCTTTATCTAGCATCTTAGCAACAGTGATAGCCACCGATGGCAGTCGAGGCATCATAAAAAATGAAAGCTGGATTTGAGTCTGTGAATGTCAATGGCTCTGGATGAAATGGGGAAAGACTGCCCCTGAGCAATCAGAGATGCTGCTCCCTTTTCCAGCCCCAAGCCTTCTGTATAACCTGGATAATACTGCCCTCTTGTGGTGTGACTTGGCTGGCCAAGTTTTGATGACAAAATTTAGCTCTTTGTGGTTTATGCTCTGTGTAGGAGATGTGACGCATTTGAGATTTTCTTTGGTGCTTCCAAAATCTGATATTTTTATCATAGCTTTGTACTACTTTAATTAATTATCGCCATGTTTTATGGTAATACTATTCAGCAGGACTGGACTAGAATGGCACAATTACCTTTTCAAGGTACAGAACATTTTAGATTTTCATATTTTCATTTTATTAATGTATCAGTCTTTCCACATCTACACTAGTAAAGTGCATTTAGCAGTAACTTGATGCCCTTTTAGCTGTTTAGCCTAATCACTGACATTAACATAGCATCATAATACTGAATAAAGTAGTATATATTCACTGAGCTAACGCTACTTTGGCTACACCAATAATAACTTATTGCAGAAACGGCTACTGATTTCTATTAACTGTTAATATGAACATAAACGAGGCTTTGGTTCTCAATTGGGATAAAATGTCATAGCTTAATAACTGTAAATCATTTCTGCTTTATTGATCTAAATGTAGTTTGTTGTTTTTCATGCTATGTAGGCTTCATTTTTTTCTTTTTTCTTTTTTTGTTTTGTTTTGTTTTTTTTGTTTTGTTTTATGAATTAGTCATTCTAATAAAAGTGCCTACTTTAGACTAAAATGTCTCTGGCTCTTAATAATAAACACATGAAGGTACAAGATTTCTGCTATTCATGCCAAGAAGCCAAGAACATCTAGCCAATGTTCTCAAACTTCCTGAAATCATGCCTTGGTGAAAAATTTAATTTGCTCCATTTTCTCCATTGCCTAAATGAGGTTGATCAGCTAAGACACATTTGGTGTCTGAAGTTTGCTTCCTTAGTTTTGTAATGGAGCTATGAATCTAAAGGAACTTAAACTAATGGAAAAACTGCATGGCTAAATCATCACACATGTACCTCAAACTGCATCAAGTTGTTAAGCAATCTCAAATATACTTGCTTATGTGGTTTGGCGCCTTAATGACATTAGCCTCATAGCTGCAATGCAAAACTAAAGAAGCAAACTTTCAAATAAGAATGTCTTGGCTGATCTACTACATTTGGAGTAAGAGGAAATTCAAAATTCACTGCAGGTCCTCAAGGACCACATTGATTAAATACATTATATTTCTCAAAGTATTGACTCACCCATCCAAATCAGTGAATTCAGGTGTTCCAATCACTAGCCATGGCCACAGGTGTATAAAACCAAGCACCTAGGTATGCAAACTTATACAAACGTTTATGAAAGAATGGGTCGCTCTCAGGAGCTTGAAATGGAAGCGATTGGGAATGACAGCTACTTGGCCACCAAGTGGTAGGCCACGTGAAATGACCGCGCGGGGTTTGGAGGTCTGTAGCGATTGACTCTGCATGGAGAGCTTCAGGAATGGTTTTCCATGGCTGAGCAGCCACATCCAAGCCTTAGATCACCAAGCGCAATGCAAAGCGGTGAATGCAGTGGTGTAAAGCTCTGCCACTGGACTCTAGAGCAGTGGAGACATGTTCTCTGGAGTGACTAATCACACTTCTCCATCTGGCAATCCGATGGATGACTCTGGGTTTGGCACTTGCCAGGAGAATGGTACGTGTCTGACTGTATTGTACCAAGTGTAAAGTTTGGTGGAGGGGGGATTATGATGTGGGGTTGTTTTTTAGGATTTGGTCAATGGTCAGAAATTCCCATAAACACACTCCTAACCCTTGTGGAAAGCCTTCCTAGAATATTTGAAGCTAGTACAGCTGCAAAGGGTGGGCCAACATCATATTAAACATTATGGATTAAGAATGGGATCTCACTCAATTTCATGTGTGTATGAAGGCAGATGAGCAAATACTTTTGGCAATATAGTGTATATTGATTATAAGGTGGCATCCTCATATCGCAGCAGGTTCAGTTAATGGGAGATGGTTAAACATGTAAAAATGTATATAGCCTATACATTGAGGTGTCTTAATGATTAGACCAATGTGACCTCTACTTTATAAAATCCTTTTTTTTCTTTCTCTCTTTCTGCTTTTCTCATTTTCTCTCTTTTTGGCAATTTCTGTATTTGTCCTTCTGTCTGCCTTTGTCTTTTTTCCTCTTTGGCTTTCTCTCTTTCTGTGCTTCTTTCTGTCTTTCTTTACTTTACTTTTCTGTCTTTGTTTCTCTGCCCCGTGTTCTCGTTCTCTCTACCCCCCTCTCTCCCCCTCTCTGTCTCTGCCCCTCTGCCCGCACCCCACCCGCGCCCCCCTTTATTCCACATCACTCGGTGCATGTGGTTTCACTTTAAACACAATCACGGTAGGAATGACGGGGGCTCTTTGCTGTGAAGGCTCCTCTTTTATCTCGTGGCTCACATTGATTTGTAATTTTGTGTTTAGCTGGAAGGTTTGTTATGCCACAAATACCTATAAAGCTGGATGTCGAGCCTTACAGGATAGACAATATTGCGCTTCCTGTAGAGGGATTTAGGCCTGTTTGAAGTTGTGGGAGATGTGTATGCCAGCCGGATGATCCAACAGGACTCTCTTTGTGCATGTAACCTCTTCTGTTTCACCTCTTTTTTAGAAGTCGTTTCTCTCTGGTGTTCTGGTGCTTTTAGCCATATCAGAAATTGAAGTATCGTTTCTGAATTTCATGCTGGGTCATCTTGTGCTTGTTAGTGTTTCCCTGCTGAAGCATCTCATATTGCGCCCTTAAATATTATCAGCTTTACATCCGTGTCTGTTTGGGGTTCCAGCTCTTTGAACTGAAATCCTTTGAGTGTACTTGAGCCCTAACCCCATCCTTTATACTTCCTAATGAATCCAACATTTCTCTTGTGTTTTGGTTATTTAAGGAAGTGAGAGAGTGGTTTCAGATTGCAGCCCCCTCCCCCAATCTCTCTTTTCTCACTCTGTCTTTTTTTTTTATGACTGTGTTATTTGTGGTCTGCCTCGTATAAGCTGTTCACAGCAATTATGGCAAATACAATTCAATCTGTTTGGAGGTTTCCCTTTAATCTCATTTCCAGGGCTATAAGCAGAACCAGACTCTCTCTCTCTCTCTCTCTCTCTCTCTCTCTCTCTCTCTCTCTCTCTCTCGCTCTCTCTCTCTCTCTCTCTCTACCTCTCTCTCTACCTCTCTCTCTACCTCTCTCTACCTCTCTCTCTCTCTCTACCTCTCTCTCTCTCTACCTCTCTCTCTCTCTAACCTCTCTCTCTCTCTCTCTCTCTCTCTCTTTATTTCTCTCTCTCTTTATTTCTCTCTCTCTTTATTTCTCTCTCTCTCTCTCTACCCTCTCTCTCTCTCTCTCTCTCTCTCTCTCTCTCTCTCCCTCTCTCTCTCTACCTCTCTCTCTACCTCTCTCTCTCTCTCTCTCTACCTCTCTCTCTCTACCTCTCTCTCTACCTCTCTCTCTCTACCTCTCTCTCTCTCTCTCTCTACCTCTCTCTCTCTCTCTCTCTCTCTCTCTCTCTCTCTACCTCTCTTTCCCTTTTGCACTTTGTTTCTTTCTCTTTTTTTCCTCTGTCTCTCCCTCTGCCTCTCTCTCTCTCTGCCTCTGTGCTCATTAATCATGGCTGTAAGGATCATAGTGCTGACCCGCTGTGTAACGGGTCCCCTGGTGGGTGTGGAGAGGGAGGGGGTCCGTCCTGTTCATGCAGCTTTGATGCGCTTAGTTGTCTCAGTTACGCCACTGTGTGTGTGCTGTGATTCATAGCAGGGCTGCCCTTTATTGGACTCACTGCATCTGCAGATCTGTCCACGTCTTACAAATCGTCAGTGCTTTCTTTGGACTCTGCTCACTGGCTCTGTAACAGTTTCACTGTTTACCTCATGTCCTTCTGTTCCTCTCTCATCCTCCACTGTACTCTGTCTCACCCTTATCATTCTCTCGGTTTCTATTACTGTTGCTTTCTCTCCCCTCTATGGTGCCAAATTATACAGATGGCCAGTCAGCTTTACAGTTTTAGTGCGGGAGAAAAAAGGTGCATTTTAATTAGAATGAGTTTCTAATTAAAAAGAAAATTCTTCCAGTTACAGTCTTTCATTCCTCACTTTCATAAGTGTAATCTTACATATTAGTATTGCATAGTAGTTCCCAAATAATTCATAGTATTTCTTGAGTAATAAGCCTATATATATATATATATATATATATATATATATATATATATATATATATATATATATATATATATATGCTTGACACTGTAAGTGAATGACACTGGAGATAATTTGTGGTCTCAGATTTTTGCACAGTATGCTAATTCTTTCAAGAACCTGTTATAAAATGGTTCTTTAGAACACCAGAAAGGGTTCCACTATGACTACAAATCATAGAACCCTTTCTGCTTAGACTATATGTTGTAGTCAGACTTTCTATAGTGTATATTAGTATGAAAAAAATTTTCTCTCTCTCCATTTCTCCACCTCCTCCTTCATTCGCAATGTGGTCAGTTAGGTCAGATAAGAGACTGCTGTCGTTTCTGCTTCCTCTTTAGGGTCGCGCTGACCCTGTCTGTTAGTAATGGCCTATTAGCTGGTGAGTGGTCTGTGGCCCACAGCACCCTGTTCCCTCTCCCTGAGCCCCCTCTGAGCCATTCCATCCCCTCTCTAGCCCCTTTAATGTTTTTGCAGACTTCCCAACACTTTGTTGCCTCAATAAAGTTCGTTTATAGGATAATGGGGCTGTGGAGGACACATGGGCCTGATTTGGGCTGGATGGGTTCAGCATGTCTCCAGCTCTGATCCGCTCTGATCCCGGCCTGACCCCGCCACTCCAACACCTGGGAGTAGGGAGGGTAGGAAGGACGGAATAGAGAAAGAGAGCTGGAGAGGGGAAAAAGAGAGCGAGAGAGACAGAGAGGCCCTTTCATTTGCCAGGATTTATTGGCTGGCCATGGGAGAGGTCCATTACCGGAGCCAAGCCCTCAGCCTTCTATCAGGAGAGCTGCTTTTATGTGCCAGCAAAAGGACCACAGCGCTGTGTTCACTTCACCGCCGCCACGTCCTGCGAAACCGTTGTTGTTTTAAACTATCCCAGATTTGCCCTTATAACTTAAACTTTAATTGCACCAATAAGCAACTGGAACACGTGCTTATATAAACTTAACCCGCACTCCATTTCTGATTGGAACACACAGGTTTAAGATCTGAAGCTGTTGACGCTGATTCGAAACAGACCCTTCAACCGCATAGTAATTACGCTAGAGGAGGTTAACACGGCGCACCATCTTTTCCCTGAAATGCAATAAGGACATTATACGCTGCACGCTAAACGGTTTCATCTGAGCCCAGTGTTTTTCTTATTCCCTCATTAGCTCTTGGTTAACCACTAATGCCTAGTGTATCCACTTGCTTTTTCTTTTCTTTTTTTTCTGCCCCTCCACCTTCTTCTCTGCTCAAGGACTTAGCAAAACCATATGTGGCCCCCCTTTTCCCTCCAAGTCCAACTTCTTAATAATCCCCAAGCCTAAACGGAAAACGGGCTGCGTTTCACATGTCTGCTTAGGGCTGACACATGGGGCCGTGTCCGCGGTTTAGCAGAATAAGCCTGCCCAATCGCTGACCGGCTGCTTGGAAACAGCGCCCAAAACCAGCGTCGGCTTTTCATCGTCTTAAAGAGATGAGGCTTGGCCTGCAGCGGCCTGCTTTTCAGCTCAGTGGAGAAGGCCTGCGGTTCTTTACAGGCTTGTTAAGAGGGGAACTGCAGGGGAAAAGGTTGGGAGTGCAGCAAATCTGTGACTTTTGCTCCCTTGGTCAATATCTTTCGTTCTCTTTCTCTATGATGTATTGACCTTTCATTCGGATTCGATCTGATAAACAGCCTCATGATCCTCAGCAGCACGTGTCCATGATCTGTGAATCACTTCCATCAGTGCAGTAAAGAGAACATGCTCCCATCCCTTTGATTCTCCATTTGTGGGTGAAGGGTATCCAATATGCTACTAATTATTCTTACTTCATTATAGTTATACAGAGAATGAGCGATTGTAAATATACAGTATAAGGTCCAACCACTCTGCTGCTTTCCACTCCAGAAGTGAAGAACCAACAATCCCTGATTTCAGTGTGATTCCAGTGTTTGGAATGAAGAAGTAAATGTCTCCCTGGGTAAAAATGTGCGGCTGACCATGAACATTTCAAATAGTTGGGCTAAGAATAAGGCTCAAGGATACAAGAGTCTTTTCAAACCACAACAGATATTAGTGCAGTTTTAATGCCTGTTTATTACCCTGCAAAGTTTTTACTGAGGCAAAAGCTTCCATATTACAAGAAGTGATGTAGCAATTAAATTATTAAAAAGTTTAGATCACCATTTATTTTTTTTAAGCTAGAGTGGCTTTTCTGTCAAATTGTTCCACACTTAGCAAAAGGATACAAAAAGCATCAAAAGGTTCTACTTTTTAGTACTATACCTAGAACTGTTTCATTTGATTCTGTAGGCCTCTTAGTGGCTATTCTGCAAGCAGAATGGAAATCACCTTGGATATTTTTAATAAATATGATAATCTTTTTTTTAATCCTAGTTAGAAGTTCAGCTATATCATTTAGAAACCCTAAAGTCAAGAATCATAAACATTTATTACAGGGACATAAGAACACGCAGCATCAGTAGCTCTTCCTCCTCCTTCATTGGCCTTAACACTCTCTATTTAGAGTCTCTTGTGCTTCTCACTCCTACAGCTGTTCTTTTGTTTTAGCATTCCCTCCATACGACACTGTGTGTTTACTTCCTGTTAATAATCCTTCCAGCGGGAAGCCTAATGCAGGACTGAGGTGCAATAGTGAAGGTGTTGGAGATGTTTAATGTTCTGAACGTTCCCCTCCCAGCAGAACGGTGCAGAAGGTATTGGTTTACTCATTACCCATGTGCTTCATAGCCACAGTGCTTTAGGTGTGGCTGCTGATCATTAGCATTGAGAAAGTGTGTTTGTTATACAGGGCTAGTCACTCGATCCAATTATAGACATGAAAGCATGAAAGGCCCCTTCTTTTCTTAGGATGGAATTCACTAGATGTAAACAGGTTGTAAAGTGGGGAAATCACATCTGCGTTCCTTTCTTTCCCACTGAATCGCTGCCACATTGGCAATCTTTAGCAAACACTCCTTCAGATAATCAAGAGTGCTTAAGAGAACCAGAAGGGAGCTAGATACGTACCATGTGGCTTGGATATTACACTGAGTACTTGTTAAATGTGAGGAACAACATTCTAGTACTTGGTAGTGAGCTTTGTTTTCATTGTTTATTGGTTATTGTTTGTAAGTAATAAATGCATTAGAATTCAGAACTATCTTTATATTTCTCTCTTAGAACCTTATTCTAATGCCATGTATTGTCAATTAAGTGGCCCATATTATGGAAATCAAAAAATATAGTTATGAACTGCAGTCATATGTCATAGAATAGTACATTAAATGGCAAATATGTGCAAAAGTTCCCAATATGTTAAACTCAAAAGTCGCTGCTGTTGGAACAAAACCTCCATTGTTGTCATTTTTCAGTTTTTGACATAATCTGAGAATGCCTGTTTCCTTTTACGTTGTGTGTACATTTCATGATGAATGAACCAAAAGAAACAGCCCAAAATGACTTGGAGGGGCGGCGGGGATCTGGTTCCATTGACTTACGTTAAAAGTAAAGTACATTTTCCTTCTACTGTAAAGTTACTATTTGGGAGATTGTTTTGTTGCAACAGCAGTGATGTGCTTATTGTCATGTACAAAATCAACAAAACATATATTGTGACCAGGGTGTTCAAATGTTTTGCTTGCGATGGTATGAGAGCACTGTTGCATTTTAAATACTGCTATTCGCTCCTCAGTCCATATATGAAACGTAAGCTGCAAAACCGGCTTGTTTTCATTTCATTTCATTGTTTTTGTGATGTCAGTTTAGCCCCATCCATTCTCACTGAGGTTATGATAATGAGGAATGGTTCATTTGGATTTTTCAATGAGTCACATTACTGTGCAGCCAATTATCTATTAAGTCTATTAAGTACATGGTCATGTAAAATGGATTATGATGATTTTTTCGACAGAAATCCACACAAACAATATAAATGGAGCTCAGAAAAATTATTTTAAAAGAAAACAAATTGATTATGGACCTTTTAATCACACAATCTCAGTCAAAAGAGAACAATTTTCTTAAATATATTTGTAACCAATTGAGAACTAAATAGCAAGCTCCTTTTAATAGAGCAGTTTTTGCTGTTGCTCTAGCAGTGTAAAATGTCTCAGCTACAGCTCTCTGTTGAATTTTAATTAAATTACCTGCTCTTTTCCCTCTCATTAGTCAAGGTAGTGGGTTCGCTCCTTCTAATGTAGCTTTAAATCTCTCTAATCTCACCTCTTTCATCTGCAGCTCTCTCCGGTTAGCGTGGCTGTGATTGCTGCCGCTGTCTGCCTTTGATTGTTCCTTGAGCCTTAAACTCGTCTTTGAATCGGAATGCAAATGCCCTGATTAGGGGCTTCCGGATGGTTCCGTGCACTAGGCGGTGGAGTCTCCTGCAGGGAATGGTGCCTGTTGGGCCCAGCTCGACAGATCGGATTTGCTTTTACAGATGAGCTGCAGGACACATAGGCATGGTCCGTGCTTTCATGTCTGAACTTCAGAGAGATTTTGTCACTACCTTTCAAACCTGGCTCCGATGCGTGGCAAAGGGAAATATTTATAAGTCATCTGCACAACAAATATCCAGGCAAGTGGCCCAGAGCATCAGACACGGCATCTAGAGAGATACTGCTGCTATAGAATCCACTGATGTAGAAGATATGCTCCATAACTCATTTTGATCTGCAAGACTCATCCAGTCAGTGCACTGTCTATGCACAAAGTACAAGGCTGAAAATATGAAGCAATTGAAGCAAAAGCAGTAGCTGGTGGTGTCATGAACCTAAGCCTTTGATTAATTAATAACTCATTTAAAAAAAAAAATAAATTGCACCTTCTTCAAGATTCGCAATGGATGTTTACATGTGCATAATTCTTAATACTGGTCTTACAATAAGCAACACAGCATGAAGATGCACACAAATATAATAGGTAATATAATATATTGTACTGGGAGAAAATCGGAGACCATCCTTCATTTGTTTTATTTCCAGTACAAATAAAACCGCCATTAATTACAAGTTACAATGAAGGAAAAGTCAAAGGAGTTTCCACAATATACAAAAAAGGGCCATAAGAGCTCTCATCATCAGATGAACAGCATTTTCATCAACGTTTCATTTCTAAGAGACCCACTGTTTCAGATCTGGAAAGAGAAAGAAGAAAATTTGCAAATCAAACATGTAAACTGATCAGCATTGTACTGGCCACCCCAGAGTTGAATGTATTTGGGATTCCTCTGATCATGAGAAACTGAAAATTCAACCAACTTCTAAGACTGAAATATCCCTGCAGATTCTCTGAAAAATTCAAAGCAAGTCTTTCAAAAACAATGAAAGGTGTAATAAAGGCAGAATCAACACACTAAATATTGAAAAAATATCACATTACAGACTTCAGTGTCATTTTGTGTTAAATATGTTGTCTTTACACTGAAAAATGAGTAACTTGTACTGAATGGCCATTTTGACTGGAAATTGAACAGTAGGGAGTAGGGAGGTTACTCTAGTACTAATATAATCGATAGTGGCAACTCTATCTATTAACACAAAAAGGACATAAGTGTATTTAACAGGTGTTGTACTGTAACCCTTGACCTGTAATAGCCGTGACAGATTTCTGCTCAAACATGTTCTGTTCTGCACATTTTGGGTTCTGCTCCCAACATGCCTGATCCAAGTAGTCAGTTCATTAACAAGCCTATCATGGGCTGACATGGATGTGTTACAGAAGGAAAATACACAAATGTGCAGAGCAGGGCTACTAAAGGACCACGGTTTAGAACTATAGAGTACAATAACAGATTAAATTGGCAGGAACAGTGGAGCTGCATAAAACTGTCTCTCTTCAGACTGTTTGATAAATTTCGTCAGTCACAAAATGTTGAAGTTCTTGGAAATGTTCCACATTAGAAGTTAGGTAAATGGATAACTGTGCAGTCCCTAATGCAGCAGAGCCCCTGCTCATCCACTAGCCTCTGCTAATTATCATACTAACACACTCCATTAGATATTCAAATTTTAATGCCTCATTAGCTGGTGCAGGCTAATAGCTAAAGAGATGCCAATGAAATGGGCTGTAATCTGCATAGCTACCCAAGCTGAAGCGCTGCCTGGGGCACTTCTGTCTGAATAGATTTGATTGGAGATAAGAGTGACCTCCTGGTTTTTATATCAGCTATTTACGGGCACAGATCCCTGTGGAGCCAGTACTGTGCTTTTTGAAGATTTTGGGCTTTAGTTCAGCTCCACGCTTATCCTGCAGAGGGCAGACTTGGATTGTGTTATTTCCATAAACGGGAGCAAAGAAGGAGTAGATTTCAGTATTGCATGTGGTTTGAGAGAGCAAAGATGGTGAGGTTTCTTCAGAAAGGCTGATCAGGTTCATAATTATTTCACTTTTTAAAATCACAAAGAAGAAAAAATTAATTGAAATATCACTCATGCAGTCCATGATAATATTGCACTGAAATGATAACATTTGTAAGATATGCCAGCTTGGATGGGCAAATCTGAAATGTGAACTTTTGATGACCTGCATGACCTTCTGACTTTTTGCTTCAAGCAGATGTTCTGCTCTCTGAGCCCCTCTCTCGCTCTCTCTTTCTCTCTCCCATTGCGCATGTGGAGAGTAAGTTATTCTTCCAACTTCCTCATTGAAATTCTCAGCACTAGCTTTTTTTTTCTCCCCCAAGCATGTGTAACCGATTATACACGTCACATTCAACAATACTTTACAAGTTCGTCTGATGAGGAGCGAATATGTCGTTGGCTCTTTATCTAAAGGAAGCCTTGAAAACATTCTGGGATAAATCTCTGTGATCTCTGCAGAAGACTTGGGTTCAGAGCTCTCGCCGGTGAAGGTTTTGGCCCTGTGTCTCTATTTATTCAGGTGAAATGGACTATTGTCAAATATTTTTGTGGTTTAGTGCTCTGTTTTCATTGGCAGCGACCTGGCCAGGTGATTGGCGGAACGCTCTGGAGCGTCATTGGCGGCCTTTCCAGACAGCAGAAGTTGAAATCACACCATAATGCCTTTATGGATATTTACCCCGGAGCTGCAGCTGCGACATTTGCTGAAATGGTTGTGGTGGATGCTCAGTTGAGGTTTAAATCGGGGCAGGCTGCCATCCCTGATTATAAGGGTGAACGTGGCTAACTATGACTTTGGCTGCTGGGTGGAGTTGACCTTAAATGTCAGAACCAATCGTGGCCCAATCACTTTACCTGAGGAAAACTTCTCGGCCAATGAGATTGCGGTGGGACCAGGGGACGGTTTCAGAGGCTGAAAAAGCCAGAGCAGTGTATATGAACCATTTAGATCTTTACTAAGCAGTTGCAATGTGTGTGGAGAGTGGAGAAAGAGTGTGTAAGGAAATGGGGAAAAGGCATTAAAGATTTATAAGCTGCCTGTTGGCGAGTAGTGTTAACAGTGAAAGTACTGATTCACCCGCAAGATGTTTGATCATCTTATGCTGTACCCCTGTGCTTTTACAGAATGTCTTAGGAAGGCAGATTTCAGAGAACTCCTTTCAGCTCTAAAGATCTAACTGCTGGGCTGTCACGGCTACACCAGAGAAAACCAGTCCATAGGCAAAAATCTATCACTGTGATTTATGTTGAGTGTAAAAATAAAAGATTCATGAAACTCATGTAATAAGATCGTGTATCACTAGCTTTCAGAAGTCAAGAGTTATTACTTTTTTTTGGAAGTATTCCTTTTTTTCAAATAGAATTATGTAATTACATATTAATTACATAGTGAGATACGCCAGATACATTATAAAGCAGGAGGGAACGGTTCACTGGTTGAAAAATGAATGGGATGGCTCATACTGCTCAACATGTCAGCTGCCTTACGTCCCACCTTTCAGTAAAAAGAGCCAATTGGCTTGCTGGTAAAGCTGCAACTAGGATAAGCCCCCCCCCCCCCCCTTTGTTGTAGAGATATATGAATGCATTGTATTCAAAACATTCAAAACAACACTACTAAATAAATACTAAACAGATTTTACCAAGTATGTTTTTGAAACAATGTGGCTTTCTTATAAGCTGTGTAGATACACAATTAATTACATTTACATTTGCTTTACATTCTGTGATGACTGCTTAGACTTTGTACTCAGGGTTTTTTCCATTTGTTTTGATGTTAACCAAATAACCATCTCTTCCACTATCAACATAAACATTATAGTGTTTGAAACTTTAGAATCTGCACTTGTAACATACTTGTATCAATGAGCTGTGAGTGAGAATGAATTTGTCCAAAATTACTCCATGCTTTTGGTGTCATAGGCTATAAGTTGTCTATAGCTATGACTTCTGTTCCACCAATCTTGTTGTGGCCAATTCTCACCTGCTAACTAGTCCACAAACATGCTTAGAAGAGAATCAGCCCAAACACGCTTAGAGGAGAACAATAACTGCCAATTCTGTCACATTGTCTAACAGATGCCTGCATTGGCTAGCTGAGTGATGGAAAAAGGGGAGTCCTTACCATCCAGAGAAATTGAGGCCAATTATCTCCTGCAATCCCAGCCACAGATGCCAACAATAAAACTTGCGATCTCCTGATGAAACAGCCAACACTTAGACGGCTACGCCACTCTGTAGCACTTGCATCCAAGGGTTAACAATCAGAGAGCGTTATGTATCCTTACTCTATTTGCTTTACTTATTCTCCACATGGCCAGCACTGAGCTGTTCCAGTATTTGATCCGCTGCCCTGATCACAGTACACAGGAGTGTAGTTAGATCTAGGCGAACATTTAAAGCGATGGAGAGCACGGGGGAGGCCTCCATTTGGCTCTGATCAGGCTCTGTTTGAAGCGCCGTTCTTGTGGCTTTGGACTCTGTCAGGTAGAGTTCCCGGGACTGAGGCGCACCGGAGGCCTTGCCTTTCTTCCCCAAGCAGAGCGAGAGCGAATATCAAAAGGCGTACAGGCCCCCTTTGTGGAGAGTGGGGCATAAATTATTTGGGCCTGGCAGATGTTCGGCGATCGAAATCTGCATGAATTAGAGCCATTGGCAGCGTGTCCCACAACTTATTAGTTTTCATGATGCAAGCTGGAGCAGCCTGGATCCTGGCGCTTTTACAGTGCTCGTAAATCTGCGCCTGTCGTCGTCTCAGCCACTTTGGTAGAGATTATTTCACTCGGCTAATAAAGCAACTCCGGCTCAACTTTACAAATGCCCGCAGGTTAACAACCTTGGCAGCTATGTGATCTCAGCACTCTCTCTCACACTTCAGAGGCTCAAAGGGGGCTGGGAACGGAGTAGATGCGCCAACCATAATGGAGCCTGAAATGGATCCCATGTGGTTGTTAGATCCAGACCCACCTGACTTTTTTCCACGCTTTGGGGAGCAAAAACCTGGGTCAGCCCGTGTCAAGTGTTTAAGGTTTCATAGTTCATTTGTTTCCCTTTTGATGCCAGTGCATAAAGGTACTTTTGCTACATGGGTTTTTCAAGAATGGACCACATTTTTTTGGCTAAAAAGAAATGTCCTTGTTTTCACTTTCAGAATGATGGCATTCTTTACTGATGACGCTCACCATAATTCTTTAAGCAGTTCCTATTAAAATACCAAGATGCTGTAGTCACTGTTCAGGATACATTCTTTAGAGCGTGCGTTTTTCATATCTTGGAAATGAGATGTGAATGGTGTGGCAGTTCTCAATACATGGCCTTTGTGGTGAAGGGTGAAAGACAGTACTATTTGTCAGTTATTTTGAGTCATCAAAGGAAACCACATGCTGACTGAGCCGTCCTCTATCAATTGCCCAACAGTGGCTGTATCAGCAGGCTTGCTGGTTGATCGCACAGCTCACTTCAGTTTCCATTCCTCAGCCTTTTAATTTCCTTTTTTGCCTTTCGACATCAACTCATGTGAGGAGCTGTTTGTTAACTCTATCTTACCTAATGTATTGTTGGCAATACATCCAGAGACTTTGGCTTTGTCCTTTCTAAAATCTGCCCCCCTGATTACTTGGGAAATTCAAGTTATCATTTTGCATCACTCTGTAGAAGTTCAGCCTGTACCATTGAGTGTACTGTTGACTGACTTCAAATGACTAAGCAGTTACTATTGATTTGTTTAATTAGAATAACAATGCAAGGTGGCTGAAAAGCATATTCTTGTTCATAAAACTGACAGTTCTAAAAAAAGAAAAGTGGTCCTAAAATCTGATTGGCAGCCTGCCTCACAACAATTGAATAAGCCAAAGTCCCTAAAATAATAATGTGCCCTGAATGAGCTTTTATTTTGCTCACATACACCACTGAGTGTGTTGTTAGATGAAGAAAGATGAAGTAAGAACCTATATTTGTTTAAACTGTTTGCATACCATTTCAAATTCAATGCTCTACAAGGTAGGCTCTTTAAATAATGATATTCAAATTTTTTGCACTGTTTGCTCATTTAAGGAAAATAGTAATGGCTAATTGGAGAGAAACAATACAAATAAATATAAATAAAATATAAACAAGTCCTGTTGAATATTTTAGTACATAATGCAAGGGTATGTTATACATATGTATATATGTTTTTTTTGGGGCCTTAGATTAGGCTTTATTGGGGTGGAGCCAGAGTGTGATTTGTTCTCACAAACCACAAACCGTCTTCTGATAGTCTCTCTGCACACGATCCACTAGCCCCAGAGAGAATGACTTCAGCTCCTTTTTTTCACATGCTGCTGCCACTTCTCTCTTCCTTCTGTTGGGAGTGTCATTCCTTCCCCAAGGGATTTTAAATGACTCAGAGACAGAGGTTTGTGTGATGGGGATTTACAGAATTCACAAACACTGTTGAGTGACTAATTAGCATTTTAGAGTGCCAAAAAGGCTTGTACAAGTATAGATCTTTGGTTAAAGGCCTTAAGATTGAGCAGGATTTATTTGTGTGATCTATTTGCATGTCAATAAATTTATTTGACATCTTGCAAACTAAAACTTTTGGATGTAAACTTTTGCAGACAACATGAACTCACTCAATGAATCACTGTTGTTTTGTTTGGCATGGCAACAACTATGATGACGCATTGAGTCAACAACCCATGCTTTTTTCGACGAATGCTAAAAAAAAGTTTCTCCTATGTTTCATCATGTGTGGTGCAAACAAGCATGTGCATCTGAGACATCTGTGGATATCTGTGAACCTGTAACTTACTAGTTAGGCAATAAATCAAATTCACATTATTTTCTAATTAACACAATACGCAGTTGATCAGCCAAGACATATGGCATCCAACTTTTGCGTCTTTAGTTTAGAACTGGAGCTGTGAAACTAATGCTGCTAAAAGTTCCTGTAGCTAAAAGAAGGGTCATCAGGGTCGTGATGATTTGGCATCAATCCACTCAAGACAATGAAATTCAGGGTAAAAGAATTCAAAACAGAGATGCACCGGAGGGTAGTAGGTAGAGAAGTTAGGTGAGTGTACTCAAAAAAAAAAAAATTTTAGGACCATTATTTGGACAAATGCAGCTCAACTATATATGTTTGAATCTGAATATTCACATTAAAAAATCTGTCTTTTAGATCCTGCGCCCACCAATGACTCCCACGACAGTAACTGAGCACAATAAAAAAAAAAAGAGGAAAACTAAACAGTGCTTACCTCAGATTCACTTTTTTGAAGTCTGTATAAAAATGTACATGGCACAGATGTACATTGTGGAATATCCTGGTGAGGATCTTGTGATTGTGAAAGTGATCACCACATACACAGAGGTATTTCCAGTGTTTAACTTTACTGAACGTCTCTGTCTTGTGAGTTTGTGGATCAGTGCCAAAAGCCACAGTTTGCATGTGTCTGCATCAGTAGGAAATTTGTGGTAATGTACGAGACAACCCGCAGATTTCTTTGTTCTGTTCACAGCACTTCATTTCCGTAGGCTTATTGATATTTGACAACTCCCTAAATCTCTTACAGTAAGCAGGCACTAAGTGGAATTGTGCTAAAACTACGTACTCACATAGTGATGTTTTACAACACACCCCTGCACCACATCCTCCTAAAGTTTGAAAGCAGAATAGTACCGAAAAGCAGGATGTTGTGTAAATGATCTTAGCTAATTTTTAGCTTAAAAGTGTAAATAAGTTAGTTTACATATGTTATTGGCATTATTTGAAGGAGGTTTGTGAAGATTTTGGCCTGTATTTGAGGAAATGCTGAATATATGCTTCCAGTGTTTGTTAGCACCGTTAGCCTAGCAGTTGCAGTTCTGTGCTAAAGCAGTAAAACTTGGACACCAAACATTTCTTAGTTGATCAACGGCACTTAGCGTGTCAATGATGATTCATGATGATTTTTCATCAAATTATTCCTTGATCTTTGCTGAAATCCCAGAAAAAAACGTGTCAATTTTGGCATATGTACTTTTGATGTTAAAAAGTTTTAGGGATATTTAATTTTAGGTAGTTCATAGGCTTGTAGCATACTCTGATTACACGTTTCTGGTAGTGAAGTCTGTAAGAACATAACCTTTTTTTGTCATCTGTCACATATTGTATCTCGCCTGCTAAAGTGTTGATAATATTTAGGCCTACTGGGTGGTCTGAAGTCATTTTATGGGCTTTTGGCTGCCTTCCTCTTAATCCTGTTGTGTGTGTACTCATATTTTCTGTTCCATACCTTAACAAGGTAAGTCTACAGACAAACAAAAGATTCCCTGTAAGGTTTTTTAGTCAACATGTTAATCCTCAAGCTTCTAACAGTTCCACTTATGTCCGCTGCTACTTCCATTTTGATCTTTGTACTGTAAAATAACAAATAAAGGCAAAGTAGCCTTTTTACAAACATTTACATATGAGCTACATTGTTTGAGAATACAGTACACAGTGAAGATAAACCATTTTGATTAAGGGAGACAAATCTGACAGTAGCATAATGCTGTCAAACAAATTCAAGGCATAGCAAGTTTATTAAAAACAGGTTGAGAGTATCAGATAAAGTATATTATGATTCCATGGTTTGGAATTTACTCTGAACTTTGTTCAACTTTTTGCTGCTCAAAAAGAAACTATTTGCTCCCAACGTGTTTTCCATTAGCCTAATCCAAATGCCCCTCTGAAATTCTCCCTCAGGAGGAAAAGGTAGTGAACATTTGATCATATCCTAGAGCGTTTTCCATTTCCAGCTGCTTTTTACATTGTATGGACAAATAGAACAGTTCAAAATGACTTACACCAGCTAAAGAGTTAGTTAGTGATATAGGAGATAGATGGATAATAAATAAAACTGTATTAGTCACTATATTAAAGCCTTCGTGTGTATGTAGGTTTTTATGCATGTATAAAATAGTCAAACAACAGTCAGAAACCACATATGTAAGTCTATTTGTGATTTATTAACAATAATTTTTTTTCCATCTCTTATAAAATTACTGCTTTAGAGATGTAGTTGCATGCAAGAGTTTGGACACCTCTGGTCAAACTACATGCTTGTTTAATTTTGTGTGAAAATACATATAAACATCCTCTACAAGCAACAGACTTGAATAAAAAGGCTTTGTTTTGTAGTTTTATGCTGTATTTATTTGCTGAATTTAACATACTGGGGAAAATACATAAAATATAAAATGTGCCCCAACCTTTGCACGTGCCACATTTTATGTTTCATTTTTTCACCAATATGTTAAATTCAAAGTAAAAAAATTAACCGTAATCGTGCTTTAAAATGTGCAGAATTGTGGACTTTGTAGAGGACATTTTTTTTCACTTAGAAAGTCAACAAAACGTGTATTTTGACCAGAAACGCACAAACTTTTGCATACAACTGTACAAGATTTTCTTACATCTGCCGTGTTAAATTGTCTCAAGTGTACAACTCCACAAATATGCTTTGTAGGTCTCTTGGCCCAGGCTGAGCTGAGCAGGCCTGGAGGCAGGCCAGAGGAAGTGCCGTTGCTAGGCCGAGACCCTCAGTGCAGCACAGACACTGAACAACCCTCCAGGGTCCAGCAGCCATCCATAAATATTCAAGCCCATTTTTCGTTAAGGATTTACGGTGGGCTGCAGAAGTGGTGGGCCATCACTTAAGGGGCTGGGGAGTGGCTGGTGCCTTCAGGGGCCTTTTTGCATGTGACTGAGTCAGGAAGAAGCTTTAGGAAAGAGGAGGAGATGACTGTTGGAGAAATGAGTTGAAATCTTGAGAAACAGAAACTTTACGGGGTTCCTAGGGACATTGAGGGATGGATGAGCATGAGACTTGTGCTCCGATAGCTGCTGCTATGCTGTGCTTTCCACACTAAGGCTATTATTTTCCATGATCATCAGTACAGAGCTTTAACCCATTAGTTTTCCCATGTTATCCTAATTATTCTTTATCATTCAGCAACTGCTATAATCTACTGTGATCCAGATATAATAGTTATGTGTAAGCATGAAAATTTAAAAAGCTTCATCACACTCTCATATCTCACAAAATGAATATGCCAGTGGTACTTCACGCATCTTGGAGGAAACTTGTGTTAGCCTTCACATTCTTGACTTGGTAGCCTTGGCAAGTGGAGTTGTCCATGACAAATTTAAAGGCTGTTTTAAAATTTAAAAATTTTAAAACAGCAAAATACAGCATGAATATTTTTCCGCTTAAGCATTTTGATAGTGATAGACAGAACTTGGACTGTTGTGACATTTTGAATAGCGGAACAATCACACTTGGTGTACTGCCCCTAATCTCTAGTGCTGTCACTTTTGCAGCTTGGAAGAGTGTTGCTTCAGTTCCAGTGAGTTGCAGAACACATCATCCTAAACCACCTTATCATAGAGAATCTTTCACAACTAGACCACAGCTGCTCTAGACCCGCCCTGCTAAAGGGCTAACTGTAACCACAATGCTAACCATGGCTCATCTTCATTATGCCCATTACAAGCTCTCTCTGTCTCTTTTACTCTCTCTCTCTGCATTCTTGCTAGCCT